>NC_056741.1:385199573-385202073 GCF_019279795.1 Protopterus annectens | reverse complement strand
CATGTACACAGACAACCTCTCCTCCTCCCACATAACACAAATACTTGCGAGATGCAGCTATTTAGCCAAACTGGAGGCTGAGCACTCTCAACTCAGGACTGGCAAGACCAGACAGGAGGAGAAGGCAACTACACACACCACAAAACCAGCCTCACATAATGCTACCACTCCACTGAATCAAACACATAAACACACAAAGACATACTCGAGGCTCTGAGTAAAAATTACCTAAACAGCAGAGGCCTCCAAAGCAGACACCCAAACAACTGCTACCTCAAGACACCCCACAAGCAACACATAAACCACAAAAGCAGTGTGCAAAGCAGTCACAGCCCTTAAGGCCAAATACAACACCAAACATACTTGTCATAGGTGACTCCATAGTCAGACACACTGGCGTCCCACTCACCAGGCTGAACAAGGAGAGGGTCACAGTAAGCTGCCTATCGGCTAGAATCCGCCACATAACACAAGCACTCGGGTCACTCCACAGCAAGTACAAATATGACACAGTCATTGTCCATGCTGGTGTGAGCGACCTGAGACGATACCTCCCTGGACTGCATGAAAAGAGACATAGAGGAGCTCTCTGATTATGTAGCCCAGGCAGGTATGACCCTAACCCTGAGCAGTATCCTTCCTTCACCAAGAATGATGCCACAATATAGAGACAAGATGATCAGCTTTAACAATTGGCTTAATGTCTGGTGTCATTCAAAGGGGATCCAGTGTCTGTCTGCCTGGGATGACATGCTTGACAAGCCACGCTGCCGCGAAGGGCGGCTTGCACCTGTCACCCTGGGATTCCGGATATTGGCTAAGGCTCTTGCCACCCCATAGTGCCTTTTAGGCAAGGCTCAAATTCTAAACCTACCACCCTAGAAAACAAAAATGGGAAGAAATTGAGGGTAATGCTGCTCAATGCCAGAAGTCTAAATCTCAAAATGCACCTTTTCGAGGCCCTTCTCAGTATGGAGAACATCGATGTCTGTGCTGTAACTGAAACCTGGTTCAAGGCTCCTGAGAGCACCCGGCACTATTAGGTTTTACCTCATATCATGCGTTCGGCCCCAAAACCCGGACCACTCCACAAAAGGAGGGTGTATCCATATTCATAAGGATACTCACACACCTCCAGGTTGGTAACAGCATGAAGGCTTAGGAAAACCATCCAGGTGCAACTAACAATAGGCAAAACTGCTCTACAAATTGTAGCATGCTACAGGCCACCCTCTCAAACTCAGGAACCCCACACAGCCTTCCTGAAGACACTGGAGGGTATAAATGTATCTCCAAACACCATCATATTGGGTGACTTCAACTACCCGAATATAGACTGGGAACATTACTCAAGCCCTAACTTTCTAGCCGCGGTTCCTGGAGTTCATAAATTCAAATGCCATGGAACAGCTAGTCACTGTTCCCACGAGAGGAGAAAATATACTAGATCTCATTGTCACAAACATGGGGACAAAATGCTCCACACCGGAAGTATATCCCTCATTGGTGAGATCTGATCATAAACTAATCTCACTGGAAATCCACATCCCGCCCCACCCCAAACAAAAAGACCATAGTGAAGAACTTCTCTAAAGCAAACTTCACACTACTCAAGACTGGTGTGGTATCCTTCAAGGCCCCTGAGTCAGAGGAAACCACAACCCAAGCTGCGGAAGCCCTTACAAATGCCTTCTATGAACACCTCCAGGACTGCATGGATCAGGCAATCCCAAATAAAACCAAGACTCTTTCCACAAAGGGCAAGCGTCCAGTCTGGTGGACCCAGCCATTAACAAACTTTACAATAAGAGGAGAAAGCTATTACATGATAGAACAAAATCCATAAAAGGGAAGTCACCCCTGATCATTATTAGTAAAAAAATACGAGCACTCATAAAATCAACTAAGGCCAATTTTGAGAGAAAAATTGCCATGGATTCAAAGGACAATCATAAGGCCTTTTTCAGCTATGTTAGGAACCTGGGTGGAAACTCACAGATATGCTCAGAATTAGTCCAAAATGATACAAAAATCACTGAACCCACAGACATTGCCAACATACTGGCAGACAGGTTCAGTGCAAACTTCACCCCCCTCTCCCCGCCTAAAGGAGAGATAACTATCCCAGCCGAGTGTAGCCTCCGGACATCTCAAATGCGCAGGTGAAAGCTGCTCTCTCTAAAGCTAAAAACACAGCATCAATGGGACGGATGGTGTCCCGCTGTGTGCTACACGAGCTAAATGAGGAATTAAACCCGCACATAAGGCAGCTGTTTAATCTCAGCCTTACCACAGGATACGTGCCCAAGGAGTGGCGACGGCAACTGTGGTCCCACTCCACAAAGGTGGCCTCTACGGACCCTGGTAATTACCGCCCCATAAGCTTAACAAGTCTAGTCTGCAAAGCTATGGAGAGGATCATAATGGAGCTCATAAACAAAGATATAGGGGACTTGCAGACATTGGACCCGACCCAGTTTGGCTTTGTCAAGGGAAGATC
>NC_056741.1:385182073-385194573 GCF_019279795.1 Protopterus annectens | reverse complement strand
CTAGGTTAGCGTAGGCAGGGGCCATTTTAGCTCCCATGGCAACTCCTTTGAGTTGCTGATAGATGGTATCCATGAAGCTGAAGTAGTTATTTTCTAATACTACTTTTAGCAGTAGGCAGAGTGTCTCTGCTCTTTCAGGGTTCATATTCCTGTGTTTAGTGAGATACTTGTACACAAGTTTACTTCCTTCTTCATGTGGGATGCTTGGGTACAATGCCACTATGTCTAAGGTGACAAGTAGCACTTTTTCTTGCGGGCATTGGTTGTGGAATTCATGGATTCTGTGGAGGAATTCCCATGAGTCCTTGAGGTAAAATTCAGCTGTTTGGGCATACAGATTAAACTCGAAGTCGAGTAGTTCAGAAATGAACTCTGTTTTAGTCCTTTTAGAGGAGACTATGTGCCTGAGGGGGGGGTCTTCTTGATTTTTGTGAATTTTGGGGATTCCAAAGAGTTTCCCAACTTCTGGGGCATCTACTTTCATGAAATCAAGTTCCTCCTCTGAGATGGCATGCTTTTTCGCTAGTTTGCCAAGTAACTTGTCTATTTCTTTAAATTTGAGTAGGACATCTGGTTTGCTGATAGTTCTGTAGTGATTTTCGGTTTTAAGAATTTCTTCCATTTTTAGGTTGTAGGCAGTAGTATCCATGACTACTATACCTGCACCTTTATCAGCTTTCAGCACTGTGAGATCCTTGTTAGATCTGAGTGACTGCAGTGCTGTTTTCTCTTCTTTGCTTAAATTGTACGTAACCCGTTTGGGTTTGTTGTTAAGCAAAGTCCTGATTTCATTTTCACATAATTTGGAGAAAACATGAATATTGTTATGGAGAGTAGGGTTAAAAGTACTCTTCCTTTTAAGTACTACTGGCAAGATATCACTCTCATCAGAGCTATAAGAGCTATAGGAGTCTCCTGCTGGCCTGGGGGTGCTGTTTACCTGTGGTGGTATAATAGCATCTGGTGCTTGTGTGCTAAAGTTGCACGGGAATGCACCTAGGGCAGCTGGGGTCTCGGGTCTAGCCTTAGGGGTTTGCCAGGCAACTTGTGTTGTCGTACCCGTACTTTCCACTGTGTGTGGAGTCAGAGGTAGGTAGTACGGTTGAGTAGGGGCACTCATTTGAGGCATACTCGCGTCCGGGCTACTCTGGTAGGTGGGCCAGCCTGTATTGCATGGGTTATAGCCACGGGTGGTGGTGGGAGTATCACTGTGCTCCCGTGTGCTGTAGCTTTGGCTATTCACGTGGAACGCCGTCAGCGTAGTGTTGTTTACGCTGCCGTTGCTATCAAGAGTATTAGCTTTTTGAGCGTAGCTGTAGTTGGGTTTTCGCTTATATGCATTATATGCATTATTCAAGGTGCTTGTGTGTAAGTTGTCTGTGGGTGATTGGCTATCACTGTCGCTGAATAGGGAATCACTCTCATTAAAGCTAACTCTGGGTGCATAGTCTTCTTTGTTTGGACTGGGTACATTTTCTACCTTCCTATCTGAAGCTAACATTGCATCAGTGGGGGTAGTCACATTCTTTGATTTCCTGTCCTTGCCTATTTAAGTGGTACAGTGTGAAATATTTTCTGCTTAAAAACCTCAGCTTTGGCCGGCTAACAACTTGTTATATTCAACTGGACGTATAAGAGAATTTAAGTACCTTTATCTGCTTTTTTTTTTCAAAAAAATACAGTATTTAAAATTGATTTTAACTGTGTGGAAAGAATATTTAGCTGAACTGCAAGGTTTCACTCTGCTCTTCAGTTTGTCCCACCCACCCTCCCTGTTTTTGTTTTGGTGTTAATCTTGGTGGCCTTGCAGCTGCCCGCCCCTCTTGTAAATTTGTGTTTGGATACTCCTTCTGGGCCCATCTCATTTGCTCACTCAACTGAGTGCAGTGAGATCATATTCTGATTTCAGGCACTCCTACTGTGTACAAAGAGAGCATCTGGGAAACAGAAAAAAAAAAAAAAAAAAAAATTAAGCTTGTTTCCTGCCTTTCCTGTTAAGTGGTATAGACTATTTGTAGGCTATTGAGCGCCCAAGCCCTTCTGTGTTGGAGGGAAGCCTTCTAGCTTAGTTTTTATTTTTCTATAACTAGCCAGTTTTCTAGTTTCAGCACTCAAATCTGTTTCTTTGATCTCAGCACTTGTTCAGAAAAAAAAAAAAAATTTAATCTGCTTTTACTGTACTTGTGTTTCTACCTACTTTTTTTTACTTTTGCATCATCTTAAAAGTACTCAATTGTATTTATTACTGCTTGGTGTAACTCATTCTAAGCCTTCTGGTTTAAACACTTGGGCTTCGGACCAGTTGTTTTGCACTGAGAGGGTTTGTGGTCTGCACTGTAGTGGCAGAACAGGTAGCTTACATCCTTCTAGGTTGGGAACTGCTGATTGAGGGCTCAGTGTCTGTTATTCTAAAAGTGTATTAATTCTGGTTTAAGCACTTAGGCTTTCAGGCCAGTTATTTTACATTGAGGGTTCGTGGTCTGCACTCTTGTGGGAGGAGAGGCTGGACTCTGCCCCTCTGAGCTGGGAATTTCTGATTGAAGGCTTATAGTGCATGCATATCTGAACTGCTTCTTACTGAAGTTGGTGCGCCTTGTTTGCTGTGGCAGAGACTGGATTCGGGCCTGCTGGATCTAGCTTTGTCTGTGTAACTTGAGCACTAATCCAGGCATTCTCTAAAGTATTCAATTGTATTTATTACTGCTTGGTAGTAACTTGATTAAAGATTAGCTGTCATTCTAAGTCTTTTGGATTAAGCACTTGGGCTTCAGACCAGTTGTTTTACATTAGGAAGGTTTGTGGCATGCACTGTGGTGGCAGGACAGGTAGCTTTCATCCTTCTAAGTTGGGAACTGCTGATTGAGAGCCCAGTGTCTGTTATTCTTAAAGTGTATTAGTTCCGGTTTAGGCACTTGGGCTTCAGGCCAGTTATTTTACATTAAGAAGGTTTGTGGTCTGCACTCTTGTGGGAGAAGAGGCTGGACTCTGCCCTTCTGAGCTGGGAATTTCTGGTTAAAGGTTTATAGTGCCTGAATATTTGAACTGTATCTTACTGAAATTGGTACACCTTGTTTGCTGTAGCATAGACTAGATCCAGGCCTGCTGAATATAGCTTTGTTTATATGCTTGTTGTTTGTTTGCTTGTTATTTCCCTGGAACGCTAATTCCACCTAATACGCTGCTTCTCAGTGCTTCTGTGGCTCACTAGTGATATCTGCATTGCTTACTGTACTTATTTCCTTGTTTCACTTGAAAGTAAGTTACTGTTTGTCGCTTTTGCATTTAAGTTACCTGTAACACATTGCACTTAAGTTACCTGGCACTTGCTCACTAAAGCAATTATATAAGTCAGCACTAAAAATTAAAAGCACTACACCCTCACTCCCCACTGGCCCTAGTTTTCAATTATTAAGGAATTCCCAATATTATTCTAGCATGTCCAAAGGTCAGTTGTCAATCTCTCTCGGTCCAGCTGGTGAATCTGGGAATCTTGAGGCAATGTTACAACTGCCTCATGTACACAGACAACCCTCTCCTCCTCCCAACAAATTCCAACACATGTGAGAGATGCAACCATATAGCCAAACTGGATGCTAAGCTCTCTCAACTCAGTACTGGCATAACCAGTCAGGAGGAGAAGGAAACCATACTCACTACAATTCCAGTCTCACATAGACCTACCACGACAGCAAACCAAACACTTAATCACACAAAACATACTGGAGGCTCTAAATAAAGATCTGCCGAAGCAGCAGAGACCTCAAAGCAGACACCCAAGCAGCCGCTACCCCAAAACAAAACACGTGCAACACATCTCACAAAGCCAGTGTGCCAAACAGTCACAGCCCTTAAGACTAAACAACACACCTGATACACTTGTAATAGGTGACTCTATCGTCAGGCACACTGATGTCCCGCTCACCAGGCTGAACAAGGAGAGGGTCACGGTGAGCAGCCTGTCGGGTGCTAGGATCCGCCACATAACACAAGCACTCAGGTCACTCCAAGGCAAGTACAAATATGACTCAGTCATTGTCCATGCTGGTGTGAATGACCTGAGACGCACCTCCCTGGACTACATGAAAAGAGACATAAAGGAGCTCTCTGAGCATGTAGCCCAGGCCGGTATGACCCTGACCTTGAGTAGCATTTTACCCTCACCAAGAATGATGCCACAATATGAAGACAAGATGATCAATTTCAACAATTGGCTTAAGTACTGGTGTCATTCAAAGGGGATCCAATGCCTGTCAGCTTGGGATGATATGCTCGACAAGCCACGATGCTTCGCTAGGGACGGCTTGCACCTGTCACCCTGGGCTTTGGATATTGGCAAAGGCTCTTGCTACCCCCATAGTGCCTTTTAGGCAAGGCTCAAAGACAAACCCACCTCCATAGGTATCACAAGGGATAAGAAACTAAGAGTAATGCTACTCAACGCCAGAAGTCTAAACCTCAAGATGCACGACTGAAACTCTCCTTAGCATGGAGAACATCGAAATCTGTGCAGTAACAGAAACCTGGTTCAGGGCTCCCGAGAGCACCCCAGCACTACCAGGTTATACCTCATACCATGCTTTTCGCCCCAAAACTTGGACCGAACCACAAAGGAGGGGAGTATGGATATTCATCAAAGATACCCACACCTCCAGGTTGGTGGCAAAGCACCTAAGCATCAGAGACTATCCATGTGCAACTAACAGTGGGTAAAACTGCCTTCCAGTTTATAGCCTGCTACAGACCACCCTCCCAAACCCAGGAACCCCACTCGGCCTTCCTGAGAACACTGGAAAATATGAAGGTCTCACCAAACACCATTATATTGGGCGACTTCAACTACCCAAACATAGACTGGGAGCATTACTCTAGCTCCAACACCCTAGCCCAAAGGTTCCTAGAATTTATAAACTCAAATGCTATGGAACAACTTGTTACCACTCCCACAAGAGGGGAAAACATACTGGACCTGATCATCACCAACATGGGGACTCTATGCTCCAGACCAGAAGTGTATCCTCACTGGTAAGATCAGACCATAAACTAATCTCACTGGATATTCACATCCCGACCCCACCCCTGCCCAGAAAACCACAGTGAAAAACTTCTCTAAAGCAAATTTTGCACTCCTCAAAACTGAGGTGGAATCCTTCAAAGCCCGGGCCTGTGGAAAATACAGCCCAGACCGCAGAATCCTTTATAAACGCATTCTATGAACACCTTCAGGAATGCATGGATCATGCGATCCCAAATAAAACCAAGACCCAATCCTCCAAAGGCAGACGTCCTGTCTGGTGGACCCCAGCCATAAACAAACTATACAATAGAAGGAGGAAGCTACTAAATGATAAAGCAAAATCCCAAAAGGGAAGGCATCACTGATCAGTATTAGCAAAAAACTACGGGCACACATAAAATTGTCTAAGGCCAGCTTCGAGAGAAAAATTGCACAGGACACGAAGGATAATCACAAGGCTTTCTTTAGTTATGTTAGGAACCTGGGTGGTAATTCCCAGATATGCTCAGAATTAGTCCAAAATGACAAAAAATACACCGAACCTACAGACATTGCCAACATCCTACCTGACAGGTTCAGCGCAAACTTCTCCCACCAAAGGGCAAATATCTATCCCAGCAGAGTGCTGCCCCTGACATCTCAGATGCTCAGGTAAGAGCCCTCTCCAAAGCAAAACACACAGCATCAATGGGACCAGATGGTGTCCCGGGCCGCGTCCTACATGAACTCAAAGAAGAGCTAAACCCAAACATAAAACTACTGTTCAATCTCAGCCTTACTACAGGATATGTGCCCAAAGAGTGGCGTACAGCAACAGTGGTCCCTCTCCATAAAGGTGGTGCCTCAACGGATCCTGGAAACTATCGCCCCATAAGCCTGACTAGCTTGGTCTGCAAAGCTATGGAAAGGATCATCATGGACCTCATAAATAAAGATATTGGGGACCTACAAACACTGGATCCTACCCAGTTTGGCTTTGTTAAGGGCAGATCCTGCCTCTTAAACCTGGTTGATTTCTTTGAAACAGTCACCAAGGCCATTGACGAGGGAAGGTGGTCCACACAGCCTACCTGGACCTCAAAGCCTTCGATACAATACCCCACTCGGGCATTATAGATAAGCTCACCAGCTTAAATATAAACCCCTATGTCACTAGATGGATTGCAAACTGGCTCAAGGACAGAACCCACATGGTTAGAATTGCTGGAGCCATGTCAGACTCCAAACCAGTTACAAGTGGTGTCCCACAAGGCTCAGTCCTGGGACCTCTCTTGTTCGGTATATATTTCTCGGAGGTACAGGCCAACACGGAAGGACTGTGGCTGACCAAGTTTGCAGATGACTGCAAACTGGGTGCCATAATCGACTCTCCAGCTGACACAAGCATCCTCCAAAAGGGCCTCATAGAAACAGACAACTGGTGCCAGAGCCATGGCCTCAAGCTAAATGCCAAAAGTGTATAGTCATCCCTTTGGCAAAAACAAAGTGCCCACAAATTACCACATAGGTGGAAATCCATTAAGTACAGAAGAAGTAATTAGGGACCTGGGGACCCAAGTTGATAGCAATCTCTCATTTGACAACCACGTGGCCAAAGTGGTTAGAAAAACATTTTATATAGCCCACCTAATCATGAAGGGATTCACATCTAGATCAGGGAGGTCATCGTGCCTCTTTACTCATCCCTCATCAGGCCCATAATTGAGTACAATGCCCCTTTTGGGATGTACCTTACCAGACACCTGCAGCAACTGGAAAGACCCCAAAAGTACCTCACCAAGAGGATCAAAGGGCTCAAACAGATGCCATATGCTGCCCGGTTAAAGAAACTCCAGCTCTACTCAGTGGCATACCGCCTGTTCAGAGGAGATCTGTGCCTGACGTATAAAGCCATGTCCAACCCGAATTAATGGACATGCTGCACCTCAGAAAATCCAAATCCCATCGAACGCTACTGGCGAGAGACTTGAACCTCAGCACTGAAATAAATAGGACATGCTGGAGGGACAGATTCATAACCCAGAGGCTCCCTTCACTCTGGAATAAAATCCCAGTCCAGGTTAGGCAGAGTCCCTCATTGACTCTCTTCAAGAGGAATCTTGATGAGTGGATGGGAGATCGTAGGTTTACCCCGGGTATCACTTCTGTGTCACTGTTAGATAGAGGCACAGTATACTAACCTCGAAAAAGGGCATAGCAAAATAAATTTAAAATGGGTGGCGAAAGCCAAACACATTCTGGCTAGGCTTATAAATGCCCTAGGGCAGATAGCCTAGTATGAACCTATGAACCTATCATTGTTACACACAGCTAAGTAATCAGCGTATTTGTAAACGTTACTACATAGGGGGATGCTTTCACTTAGCAGGGCATTCACATCATTGTAATACCCTTTGGCATTGCCAATCTTGTCTGTGTTCTTACTGAACTTTCCAGTACATGACTCACGTGTGTGGTCTGTGGGGCAGGCATTGTCCTGCAGAAGCGGGCTGCCCGCTCTACTGATTGCGTGTGGGTTGTCTGCGAGTGAGTCACTGGTCTGCGTTAAGTAAGCGTTTGGTAAAACATTGTCGCCAGCATTGTTGTCTATGTAATCATTTGTATTATCTGAAACATCACCAATATAAACTGACTTCACATTGTTAGCATGCAACTCAGCAGAATTAGCAGACAACTCAGTAGAACTAACAGCAAACTCAGGCAGATAGTCCCGCGTATATTTCGGGCAGTTGCTTGTATTAGTTAGGTAGCAATCTTTATTAAAATCCCGACAGAAGTCATTCTAACGCGTTAAACGCCATCGTCAATCTTTCTTACCAAAATTTCTCTACAGTGTATATGTATGTATATATATATATATATATATATATATATATATATATATATATATGTGTGTATATATATATGTGTGTATATATATGTATATATATATATATATATATATATATGTGTATATATATATATATATATATATATATATATATATATATATATATATATATATATATATATATATATATATATATATATATATATATATATATATATATATATATATATATATATATAGGTTCATACTAGGCTATCTGCCCTAGGGCATTTATAAGCCTAGCCAGAATGTGTTTGGCTTTCGCCACCCATTTTAAATTTATTTTGCTATGCCCTTTTTCGAGGTTAGTATACTGTGCCTCTATCTAACAGTGACACAGAAGTGATACCCGGGTAAACCTACGATCTCCCATCCACTCATCAAGATTCCTCTTGAAGAGAGTCAATGAGGGACTCTGCCTAACCTGGACTGGGATTTTATTCCAGAGTGAAGGGAGCCTCTGGTTATGAATCTGTCCCTCCAGCATGTCCTATTTATTTCAGTGCTGAGGTTCAAGTCTCTCGCCGTGAGCTCGATGGGATTTGATTTTCTGAGGTGCAGCATGTCCATTAATTCCGGGTTGGACATGGCTTTATACGCCAGGCACAGATCGCCTCTGAACAGGCGGTATGCCACTGAGTAGAGCTGGAGTTTCTTTAACCGGGCAGCATATGGCATCTGTTTGAGCCCTTTGATCCTCTTGGTGAGGTACTTTTGGGGTCTTTCCAGTTGCTGCAGGTGTCTGGTAAGGTACATCCCAAAAGGGCATTGTACTCAATTATGGGCCTGATGAGGGATGAGTAAAGAGGCACGATGACCTCCCCTGATCTAGATGTGAATCCCTTCATGATTAGGTGGGCTATATAAAATGTTTTTCTAACCACTTTGGCCACGTGGTTGTCAAATGAGAGATTGTTATCAACTTGGGTCCCCAGGTCCCTAATTACTTCTTCTGTACTTAATGGATTTCCACCTATGTGGTAATTTGTGGGCACTTTGTTTTTGCCAAAGGGGATGACTATACACTTTTTGGCATTTAGCTTGAGGCCATGGCACTGGCACCAGTTGTCTGTTTCTATGAGGCCCTTTTGGAGGATGCTTGTGTCGGCTGGAGAGTCGATTATGGCACCCAGTTTGCAGTCATCTGCGAACTTGGTCAGCCACAGTCCTTCCGTGTTGGCCTGTACCTCCGAGAAATATATACCGAACAAGAGAGGTCCCAGGACTGAGCCTTGTGGGACACCACTTGTAACTGGTTTGGAGTCTGACATGGCTCCAGCAATTCTAACCATGTGGGTTCTGTCCTTGAGCCAGTTTGCAATCCATCTAGTGACATAGGGGTTTATATTTAAGCTGGTGAGCTTATCTATAATGCCCGAGTGGGGTATTGTATCAAGGCTTTGGCGAGGTCCAGGTAGGCTGTGTGGACCACCTTCCCTCGCCAATGGCCTTGGTGACTGTTTCAAAGAAATCAACCAGGTTTAAGAGGCAGGATCTGCCCTTAACAAAGCCGAACTGGGTAGGATCCAGTGTTTGTAGGTCCCCAATATCTTTATTTATGAGGTCCATGATGATCCTTTCCATAGCTTTGCAGACCAAGCTAGTCAGGCTTATGGGGCTTATAGTTTCCAGGATCCGTTGAGGCACCACCTTTATGGAGAGGGACCACTGTTGCTGTACGCCACTCTTTGGGCACATATCCTGTAGTAAGGCTGAGATTGAACAGTAGTTTTATGTTTGGGTTTAGCTCTTCTTGGAGTTCATGTAGGACGCAGCCCGGGACACCATCTGGTCCCATTGATGCTGTGTTTTTGCTTTGGAGGGGGCGGCTCTTACCGGGGCATCTGAGATGTCGGGGGGGCAGCACTCTGCTGGGATAGTTATTTGCCCTTGTGGGGGGGGGGGGGGGGGAGTTTGCACTGAACCTGTCAGCTAGGATGTTGGCAATGTCTGTGGGTTCGGTGTATTTTTTGTCATTTTGGACTAATTCTGAGCATATCTGGGAATTCCCACCCAGGTTCCTAACATAACTAAAGAAAGCCTTGTGATTATCCTTAGTGTCCTGTGCAATTTTTCTCTCAAGCTGGCCTTAGACAATTTTATGTGTGCCCGTAGTTTTTGCTAATACTGATCAGTGATGCCTTCCCTTTTGGGATTTTGCTTTATCATTTAGTAGCTTCCTCCTTCTATTGTATAGTTTGTTTATGGTTGGGGTCCACCAGACAGGACGCCTGCCTTTGGAGGATTGGGTCTTGGTTTTATTTGGGATCGATGATCCATGCATTCCTGAAGGTGTTCATAGAATGCGCTTATAAAGGATTCTGCGGTCTGGGCTGTATTTTCCACAGGCCCGGGCTTTGAAGGATTCCACCTCAGTTTTGAGGAGTGTAAAATTTGCTTTAGAGAAGTTTTTCACTGTGGTTTTCTGGGCAGGGGTGGGGTCGGGATGTGAATATCCAGTGAGATTAGTTTATGGTCTGATCTTACCAGTGAGGGATACACTTCTGGTCTGGAGCATAGAGTCCCCATGTTGGTGATGATCAGGTCCAGTATGTTTTCCCTCTTGTGGGAGTGGTAACAAGTTGTTCCATAGCATTTGAGTTTATAAATTCTAGGAACCTTTGGGCTAGGTGTTGGAGCTAGAGTAATGCTCCCAGTCTATGTTTGGGTAGTTGAAGTCGCCCAATATAATGGTGTTTGGAGAGACCTTCATATTTTCCAGTGTTCTCAGGAAGGCCGAGTGGGGTTCCTGGGTTTGGGAGGGTGGTCTGTAGCAGGCTATAAACTGGAAGGCAGTTTTACCCACTGTTAGTTGCACATGGATAGTCTCTGATGCTTCGTGCTTTGCCACCAACCTGGAGGTGTGGGTATCTTTGATGAATATCGATACTCCCTCCTTTTGTGGTTCGTCCAAGTCCAAGTTTTGGGGCCAAAAGCATGGTATGAGGTATAACCTGGTAGTGCTGGGGTGCTCTCGGAGCCCTGAACCAGGTTTCTGTTACTGCACAGATATCGATGTTCTCCATGCTAAGGAGAGTTTCGAGTGCGTGCATCTTGAGGTTTAGACTTCTGGCTTGAGTAGCATTACTCTTAGTTTCTTATCCCTTGTGATACCTATGGAGGTGGGTTTGTCTTTGAGCCTTGCCTAAAAAGGCACTATGGGGTAGCAAGAGCCTTTGCCAATATCCGAAAGCCCAGGGTGACAGGTGCAAGCCGCCCCTAGCGAAGCATCGTGGCTTGTCGAAAGCATATCATCCCAAGCTGACAGGCATTGATCCCCTTTGAATGACACCAGTACTTAAGCCAATTGTTGAAATTGATCATCTTGTCTTCATATTGTGGCATCATTCTTGGTGAGGGTAAGATGCTACTCAAGGTCAGGGTCATACCGCCTGGGCTACATGCTCAGAGAGCCCTTTATGTCTCTTTTCATGTAGTCCAGGGAGGTACGCCTCAGGTCATTCACACCAGCATGGACAATGACTGAGTCATATTTGTACTTGCCTTGGAGTGACCTGAGTGCTTGTGTTATGTGGCGGATCCTAGCACCCGACAGGCTGCTCACCGTGACCCTCTCCTTGTTCAGCCTGGTGAGCTGGACAGTGTGCCTGACGATAGAGTCACCTATTACAAGTGTATCAGGTGTGTTGTTTAGTCTTAAGGGCTGTGACTGTTTGGCACACTGGCTTTGTGAGATATGTGTTGCACGTGTTTTGTTTTGGGGTAGCGGCTGCTTGGGTGTCTGCTTTGGAGGTCTCTGCTGCTTCGCAGATCTTTATTTAGAGCCTCCGAGTATGTTTTTGTGTGATTATGTGTTTGGTTTGCTGTCGTGGTAGGTCTATGTGAGACTGGAATTGTAGTGAGTATGGTTTCCTTCTCCTCCTGACTGGTTATGCCAGTACTGAGTTGAGAGAGCTTAGCCTCCAGTTTGGCTATATGGTTGCATCTCTCACATGTGTTGGAATTTGTTGGGAGGAGGAGAGGGTTGTCTGTGTACATGAGGCAGTTGTAACATTGCCTCAAGATTCCCAGATTCACCAGCTGGACCGAGAGGAGATTGACAACTGACCTTTGGACATGCTAGAATAATATTGGGAATTCCTTAATAATTGAAAACCAGGGCCAGTGGGGAGTGAGGGTGTAGTGCTTTTAATTTTAGTGCTGACTTATATAATTGCTTTAGTGAGCAAGTGCCAGGTAACTTAAGTGCAATGTGTTACAGGTAACTTAAATGCAAAACGACAAACAGTAACTTTCTTCAAGTGAAACAAGGAAATAAGTACAGTAAGCAATGCAGATATCACTAGTGAGCCACAGAAGCGCTGAGAAGCCGCTGATTAGGTGGAATTAGCTCCAGGGAAATAACAAGCAAACAAACAACAAGTATATAAACAAAGCTATATTCAGCAGGCCTGATATAGTCTATGCTACAGCAAACAAGGTGTACCAATTTCAGTAAGATACAGTTCAAATATTCAGGCACTATAAACCTTTAACCAGAAATTCCCAGCTCAGAAGGGCAGAGTCCAGCCTCTTCTCCCACAAGAGTGCAGACTACAAACCTCTTAATGTAAAATAACTGGCCTGAAGCCCAAGTGCTTAAACCAGAACTAATAC